>NC_064855.1:30395458-30431423 GCF_024139225.1 Suncus etruscus | reverse complement strand
ATGAGTTCTATAGAGACCATAAGAAAGAGAAAATAAATAGCCACAGTGTTGATTGCTGTGTGACTTTGGAAAATGTATCTAAGTATCTTTAATATTTTTTATAAAGTGAATATTACAATGCTATCTACCCCACTGGGCTGCTATGAAGATTAAGTATGACCCTAGATATAGAACATTTTTCAGAACTTGGCAAAGAATGAATGCTCAAGAAAGGTTAATTAGTGATGCTTTTAAATAATTCAAAGAGAGCAAAACCATTCCTCATGCACAGCTTTTATTTGGTAAACAGTCATTTCAATCAAGTATTGTAAATTAGATGAGTTAAAATGTTATATAAAGAATTGTGTTTATATATAATATACATAGTACATTATTTGTGCATATTTATGTGTATGTTAATTTAAAATTTTTTTAATTTAAAAAATTTAAATGATCACTTTCCAGAGAGGTAGTTCAACCAGGCTGTCTTCACTATTGACATACCAGAGTATCATTAAGTACTGAGTTCTGGTATTGTTGATAACACCATATTCATATTTGATATGCAAAGGTGAATATTAATTAGTTTTAAACTTTCCCAGGGAGTTCATTTTAAAATCATGATGCTAATCAATTAGATAGATTAGACCCATTCAGTATTTTGTGGGATGATCTTGGAAAGCCAGTCTAAGAGTTCACTCAGTTGTCTGACCATAAATTCTTCTACTTTGCACAGTTTCTGAGTGTTGCATGTATCAACTACATGATAAAGAGGACAAGGGTATCTGTCAAGATACAGAGTATCATATTGGTGTATAAGGAGAGTGAAAAACAGAGAATTTCACTTGATAGCTTTTCCTTTCATTCCAGTGCTACCCAAAATATTTTTAGTTAACTGCTAACATTCCAATTCCATCACATTTCAATCTAACTAAACCACTGCACAAGACGAAGAGCATTTTGAATGCTCAAGATAAATGAGAACAAAAGACATAACGCATGCTGAAGCCCAAAAACATACACAGAGAAATTAAAGTTCATATTTGGTCTATGTCAGGTAGTACTCTCCATATCTACTGAAATATTATAGGAAGACACTATTACGTTTCTGCTCCATAATGAAACAATGATTATAATGGTTTTCAATGACCACAGAAATTAGCATGACCAACTTTGCATCAGGAAACTCATATGAGTTGACTTTCAGGTGTATATTTTGCTCCTCTGCGATGAAAAGACAGTACAATACAGTGAGTTATGCACATGTCTTAAATGAGGATGACGTGGATTTTATCTCTGATGTACTTTATGGTTCCCTGCCACCAGCCAGGAGTTATTTTGAATTCATAACCAGAAACAGAATCTGAGCACTTCTAAGCATGATCAAAAACAATAAGTAAAGTCGATGGTCTATTCCAGAAATTATCTCATTGACAACAATAGAATATCAAGACCCAAGACCCAAACAGCCTCAAAATTTATATGGACTGAGGGGGGCTATGGGTTAAGTGACAGAGCACAGGCATTGATCTCAAGATCAATTCCAGGTTCTGCACATAATGTCCCTTTAGCACTTCCAGATGAGGTGCAGATAACTTGGGCATTTCTGGGAATGAGTGACCTAGTAGCCCTGTCCATTGTCAAATGTGGTCGCTATAACATTTATAAATGCATAGTGATCAATGCACTAGTGATCAATGAAAAGGGAATAAACAGTCAATAAAATTCAGCTTTGTGCTATGGTGAGAAATGATCTAATAGGGGCTGGAGTGATAGCACAGCGGCAGGGCATATGCTTTGCATATTGCCAAAACAGACGGACACTGGGGCATCCCATATGGTCCCCCTGAGCCTGCCAGGCGCTATTTCTGAGCACAGAGTAAAACCTGAGTGCCACCGGGTGTGACCAAGAGAGAGAGAGAGAAGAGAGAAGAGAGAAAGAGAATTAATTTAATAAAAGGCATATTTGTGGAAAATTCACCAGAGGATGTCCTTCTTAATTTAATGTCTGATTTATTCCAACCAAATCTGATCAGAATTTTAATGAAAAAATAATCTATTTTTAAGGTTAAGACTGTGACAATAAAATTGTTGCAAACATAGTAAATATTTTAAAAAGTAGACAAGTTATGAAAAATAATATAAATAACACCTGTTCTTTCAGAAGCTAGCAAGACCACTAATTAAATTGTTGATGTCAAAATTGGGGTACATTTTTAAAATAGTGATAGGTTATCAAAGTCCATCTCCCTAGAAAAGATATTCTTTCTTCCTGTTGGTCAAATTATTATTATTATTATTATTAGAATAATGTGTTAAGTATTCTTTAAAAACGATGAGATTATAATGATGGGATCTTGAAAGATGGTTCATTTAAGAGATGGCTAAAAAATTTAAAAGGCATTGGGTCAATTAAGTGGCATTCTTAGGGGCCGGGCGGTGGCGCTGGAGGTAAGGTGCCTGCCTTGCCTGCGCTAGCCTAGGACGGACCGCGGTTCGAGCCCCCAGCATCCCATATGGTCCCCCAAGAAGCCAGGAGCAACTTCTGAGCGCATAGCCAGGAGTAACCCCTGAGCGTCACAGGGTGTGGCCCAAAAACCAAAAAAAAAAAAAAAAAAAGTGCCATTCTTAGAACTCTGTCCATGAAAACGAGACTTGTCACCAATCCTTTGCAGAGAAATTTTGTATTTTGTACAAAGATTGTGTGCGTATGTGTGTCTCTGTGTGTGTATTTGCTGTCTGTGAATGCCTGTGGGAGAAAAACTAAGAAAATTGCAAAGAGCAGAGATGGCTAGAAAGTATATAGATCCACAGTTGTTGTTGGTCACCATTAAAATGAAAGTGAAAACAGATTCATTCTAGTACCCAAAACTACATGAAAGAGTAACAGCATCTGCTGATACTTGCTTTGAATGCAGTTGAACCAGGTTCAATCCCTGGCTTCCCATAAAGTACCCTGAGCACTACTACCAGGAGTGATTGTTGCCTAAGCGTAGACTCAGAACTAACCCAAGCATCCCTGGATGTGGTTCTCAAATAACAACAACAGCAAGAAAACCTTTGTACAGAATATTGTGAATGGTGGGGATATTCCCTTGTGAAGTCAGACACATCATACCATAAAGTATAGATAACAAATCTAAAGTAAGTGATATCAAAAGAGTGTGACATCTGTGATCCATAGAGGAATGCCAGCGAATGCCCTGTGTATGTTCTTGGAAGGACAGAAAAGTAAGTCTTATTTGGACTATATATGAGAATGAGGACAGTGGCTATCTATAGCCAGGAGAAAGAGAACCAATACAAGATTTAGGGGAAAGAGGAGAATTTTAATAATAATATCCAAAACATTCCCATATCCTTGTGTAGAGCATAGCAAAGTTTATTCCTAACATCTATGGTAAATACATATATATATATTTGGGGGGGTCACACCTGGTGGCACTCAGGAGTTACTCCAGGGTCTGCACTCAAAAATCGCTCTGGCTGGCATGGAGGACCATATGGGGTGCCAGGATTCGAACCACCGTCTGTCCTGGACTGCTGCGTGCAAGGCACTGTGCTATCTCTCTGGACCCCATGTCTATGGTATATTTTAAGGTTTACACTCCTCATTGGTTTAGGGTTTTTTTGTTTGTTTTGGTTTGGGGGTCACACCCAGCAGTGCTCAGGGGTTATTCCTGGCTCTATGCTCAAAAATCCCTCCTGGCAGGCTCAGGGCACCATATGGGATGCCAGGATTCGAACCATCGACCTTCTGCATGCAAGGCAAATGTCCTACCCCCATGCTATACCTCTGGCCCCTCATTGGTTTAGTTTTAAGTACTTAACTTTGAAACTGTAAAACAGAAATAACCACAAACAAATAAATGTAATTGTGTTTGCATAAAGCTATTTAATTATCAAATTTGCATATGTGAAATACTATTTTTTCTCAATACTTAAAAGTATAAAATTCTTTGTACACTCAGCAGTTAGTCTAGAGCTTTCCTGCAATCTAGAGTTTGCTTCTCTGATTTCTGACCAGTCAATAAAGGGTCTATGGATCAGATAGCTACAACAGCAGGTTTAATTCCCAGCATAAAAGAAGGCAGGAACTTAAAAAGGAAGAAAGGAAGGTGGGGAAAAATAAGGGAAGGTGGGAAGAAAGGAAGGAAGGAGGAGGGAAGGAAGGATAAAGGGAAAGAAGGAAGGAGGGGGAGAAGAAAGATAGAAAAAGAAAGGAACAAAAGAAAGAATAGAGAAAAGAAAGAAGAAAGAGAAAGAAAGAAAGAAAGAAAGAAAGAAAGAAAGAAAGAAAGAAAGAAAGAAAGAAAGAAAGAAAGAAAGAAAGAAAGAAAGAAAGAAAGAAAGAAAGAAAGAAAGAAAGAAAGAAGAAAAGAAAGAAAGGAAGGAAAGAAAGAAAGAAAGAAAGAAAGAAAGAAAGAAAGAAAGAAAGAAAGAAAGAAAGAAAGAAAGAAAGAAAGAAAGAAAGAAGGAAGGAAGAGAGAAAGAGAGAGAAAGAAAGAGAAAGAAAGAAAGAAAGAAAGAAAGAAAGAAAGAAAGAAAGAAAGAAAGAAAGAAAGAAAGAAAGAAAGAAAGAAAGAAAGAAAGAAAGAAAGAAAGAAAGAAAGAAAGAAAGAAAGGCTACAGAACATGACCTAGAGGTCCTATTATAAAACTAATATCAATTACTGCTTAAAGCATCATCTGATTGGTGTTTGCTTACTTGACTTCTGTCCAGCACAGTCAAAACTTGTTCTATTATTTTTAAACAGTTCCATATTAAGCTTTCTCTAACCACTTGGGCTACAATCTGTGCAACATTTGTGAAATGCTTGGTTGAGCTTCCAAATGAGTTATGTTGTATAAACAAATGGATTTTGGGAGATAGGGAACCACATTTGACAGTGCTCATAGGCTACTTCCTGCTCAAGGCATGGGAAAGCATGCAATGCAGAGATCAAACTAGGAGAGACACATGCAAAACAGAATTTCAGCCCTTTGAGCTACTCCCAAGGCTGCATAAACAGACTTTGAGACTTCACAAAGATAATTGGAACAAATGGTATGACTGTTGTTGGAGCAAAGGTCTCAAATAGCAATTGCACCATTTACCTTTCTGAGTTTGTGAGGCAAAACAATAAAATGTCTTTGCCTGAGAAGAGGGCTATGGGATCTTGCCATCTCCTTCCTGCCTTTTCCCCCTCTGATCTATTGCCCGGAAGCATATGCATCATTAATGCAGAGCATTTAAGGAAGGACAAGGCAAATAATAATCTTGTGATGATCAAACACTAGCTAGATAGGAAAGCTACAGGCTGTATTTTGATCCTGTTTAACAGATAAGGGACAGAGGTATTGAGTGGTGAATTGGTTTGTTGAGGGTTGCCCATATAATAACTGGCTAAGCAAAGAATCTCAGAAAATGAGCATTTTTTGTTTTTGTTTTTGGACTACACCCAGTGATCAGGGGTTACTCCTGGCTATGCACTCAGAAATCGCTCCTGGCTTGGGGGACCAAATGGGGTGCCAGGGGATCAAACTGAGGTCAGTCCAATGTTAGCCACCGTGCAAGGCAAACACTCTATTGTTTGCACCACTGCTCCAGCCCCAGAAATGAGCTTTTGATCTCCTAGCTCAGGGTCTACTTAGTATCATCTGGGCTTCTTAGAAACTGTAGTTGAGGGGGCCAGAGAGATAGCGTGGAGGTAAGCTGTTTGCCTTGCATGCAGAAGGTCAGTGGTTCGAATCCCAGCATCCCATATGGACCCCTGAGCCTGCTAGGAGCAATTTTTGAGCATAGAACCAGGAGTAACCCCTGAGTGCTGCCGGGTGTGACCCAAAAACCAAAAAAAAATTTAAAAAAAAAAAAAAAGAAAAAGAAAAGGAACTGTAGTTGAGAGGTCAGAGCAATAGTACAGCAGTTAGTGGACTTGTCTTACAGGCAGCCGACACTAGTTTGATCCCTGGCATCCCTTATTGTCCCCAAGAATGACTAGGAGTAATTCTTTAGTGTAGACTGTCAGGGGTTTCAAACTCAATTTACCTGGGGGTCGCAGGAGGCAAAGTCGGGGTGATCCTTGAGTGCAAAGTCAGTAGTAAGCCTTGAACATTGGGGGGTGTGACCCAAACAACTAAAACAAAACAAAACAAAAAAAAGATTCCTCTAGGGCAGGGCCACAAAATGTTGTACGAGGACCGTTTGCAGCCTGCGGGCCGCGAGTTTGAGACCCCTGGTCGGAGTATCTTTACACATTACTGGGCGTGGTCCCAAAATCAAACAATAAATAATCTTATAAGGGAACCTGTTATATTTATTGTTCCCGTCTCTTGTGATGTCAACCCTGGGAGAACAGCTTGGTATCCTTCCTTTCCCAAGTAAAAGTCAGAGATAACCTAGTGCCAGAATGAAGACAAGTGGAAGGTTCCATTTAAATCACACGACTCAGTCCAAAGATTATTGGTGAATCCTAGTTGCTGCATAGTCAGCTACTGACTGTCCAAGATACTTCATTATTTTTTTTTTCTGCTTTTCTTTCCCTCACCTCTAACGCTTCCAGACTTGGTGTAGAGCATCAGATGATGAGAAGCATCCACTCCGCATAGCATTTTGTAGCACCTCCCTCCCTTCTACACACAGTGAGAAGTTTATAGACTGTAGGAAAGGCAATTGCTGGGAAGATCCTGATTCTCAGCACCCGCCAGCTGCAGAAGGTGCCCAGGCGAGAAGCAGGAGTGATAACTCTACGTGAAGTTATTAATTCCCTTCTGTAGGGGTTTGTATCAGCAAAAGGACACCACTGTGCCCTCCATCTCTCGCTCCTTCTACCCTCTGTGGAATCTGCAGCAAAGAAGGATAGCAGACAGACACTTCCACCAGGCTGCCCTACAGAGGAACAAGGCTGGTAAGAGAGATTCTTTAAGAGAAAGCACACGGAGGCACCCTGAAAAGCCACATGAATTTGTCCAGTCATGGGCACTGAAATGTGTCACGCCCAGAATTCAATCAAATTTTTGGAAGCTGCCTCCAGGCTACTTTTTAACTTCCCTTTGCAAGCAAGAAACAGGGAAGACAGAAATGTATCATATCGGATCTTATGTGCCTGCAGCCTGGTGTTCCATCCTGTGGTGAGAGACACTTAGATTAATGGTTTGAATACATTGCTCTCTATGGAATGGACAACTTCTGGGTCAAAATGGGAAGGACAATGCATCAGATACTTCTTAATATAGATCATGAACTTTGGGCTAGAATATGATCTATTTGTAGTTCTGTTTATGCAAACGAAATAGTTGAAAATCTTATTTTTAATTAAATATCAATCATTTTCTGCTCTTTAATTAGACTTCTGTTTCTATATCAGATTTTGTTCATTGTGACCTTACTGTTTTATAGATCGAACAGGTAAGAGAAATGGGGAGGTAAGAGAAATGGCCAGATGGTCCATTGTCTCCACTCAAGGGGCTCTGATTCTCTTCAGAGAAAATGACAGTTCTGGGTCTAAGAAGTCATTTAAAAATACCACTGACCATAGGGCCAGAGTCCTGGCTCAGCATAGGGTGTTTGCCTTGCACATGGCTGACCTAGGATGGACTGCAGTTCAATCCCCCAGTGTCCCATATAGTCTCCCAAGCCAGGAGCAATTTCTGAGCACATAGCCAGGAGTAACCCCTGAGCATCACTGAGTGTGTGGCCCCCAATGACCAAACTTTGTAATAGGCAAAATAAGGCTTGTTTTGGTTCTTTTTTGGAAAGACCTTTATGTTCCTTTTTTTTTTTTTTTTTTTAGCCACACCCAGCATCACTCAGGGTTTACTCCTGGCTCTATGCTCAGAAATTACTCCTGGCAGTCTCAGAAGACTGGGGATTGAACCCAGGACAGCCACATGCAAGGCAAACACCCTACTCACTTCCAACCCCAATATCCCTATCTTATTGGTCACATGTCACCTATTATAACTCACTGTAGTTCATTGAGTTTCCTGTTCATCTTCCAAAGGGAAAAAGCGAAGTTAAGATGACATTGCAGAGATAGGGATCAGGACACAATCAACTGTTTCCTGCTTGTGGCATGCATGATGCCTCTACTCTTTGACAAACATAAAGGCATATTTTATGTCAGCCACAGGACATGCCTCTACCTGGGCAACCTTACACAATACTTAAAATAACTGAAGGACATGATCCTTAGACCATGAGGATCATTATCCTAATTCTACTAATGAGTTGACTAAATAATGTGGCCAACGAGAGACCCCAAATATATATAATAATAGTTTAAATATTTAATACCCACCTTGTCATGCCTCTAGTAAAGCTCAGGCTCAGTCCTGGAGCCCAGTTCTAATTCCTAAGGTCAGCTGGTCAAGTATCTCAGTAGGATCCAAAGGCCAGGTTCAAGGTTTTAACTCAGTTTCTTATAGATAGATAGATAGATAGATAGATAGATAGATAGATAGATAGATAGATGATAGATAGATATGTATATATATACATATATATATACACCTAAATCCAAAGTGAATCAAAAGGTGAATAAAAGCCCTTTGATATTCTAGTACACCCCAACTTGATTAAACTGATCACCATCTCACTCATCAGAGCTCCCTCATCTCCCTGCATAATTGAATCAACTCAGATCTGGGCCAATTCTACCTGAAAAAGTGGGGAGTATTGGAAGCCAGATTCTCTACAACTTAAATTTGTCATTGTCAGGGTTGGAGAGATAGCATAGAGGTAAGGCTTTTGCCTTGCATGCAGAACAATGGTGGTTCAAATCCAGGCATCCCTCATGATCCCCTGAGCCTGCCAGGAACGATTTCTGAGCATGGAGTCAGGAGGAACCCCTGAGCACTGCCAGGTGTGACCCAAAAACAAACATAAAATTTTTTTGTCATTTTCTCCATTCAGCTTCTACACAGAGCTAAGAAGATCATTTTCGTGGAGTCTCCCATCCAGGGGAAATGACTTCTTTAAATGACCATGAGAGTTGCTGAGGTAGAAGAAACAAAGCAGCTCCCACTCTCCTGCCTTTAGGGTAACAGAGCAAAGAAACCATCACAGGAGTGAATCAGTAACCATAAATGAGAAAGGCAAAGAAGCAAGCCAGCTAAAGAAGTACATGCCCAGACCTGCCACTCATTTTCTCCATCAACAGTCAGATGACTGTTGACAGCTATCAGCCTTCATGGGTTTGCAATTATCCTCCCTGGATCTGGGGTTTGGGCTAAAAAATAGAACAGGAAACATGATCAGCCACAGAAATTGTAAAACATAAGCTTTGGAATCAAGAGCTACTCCTATGAACTGGCCTAGTCTGAGACAGCTTTGAGAATTCACCAGCTCTTCACCCTTAGATGGCTCATTACTAACTTCAGAGGATTGCTAGATATCAAATGAATACAGGCACATAATTTTAATTGAAATGTGTGATATAATATAGTCTTTTTTTAATTCTAGCCAAGAAAAACAAATTAGAAGCAGAGAAAGAATAAAGGAGCTAAGGTATTTTTTCTGGCACGTGGCATATCCTGCTTAAACTCAGGCATGGTATATACCCTTCCAGCAGTACTATCAGGAGTGATTACTGAGCATAGAGCCAAGAGTATCCCCTGAAAATAAGTGAACTAATTTATCTTCCTAGTCAGGAAAAAAGTATAGATAGATAGATAGATGATGATGATAGATAGATAGATAGAGAGAGAGAGAGAGAGAGTGAGAGATAGATAGATAGATAGATAGATGATAGATAGATAGATAGATAGATGATAGATAGATAGATAGATAGATAGATAGATAGATAGATAGATAGATAGATAGATAGATAGATAGATAGAGTAGCAGCAAGAGTTAAGAGCAGGGGACCTGCTACAATTTGCTAGGATTAAGTCTAGGCCATATCATATATGCCAGGGTGTGCCTAAGCAATTTTCTAAGTGAGTTCTCTGTTTCTCAGTGGCTTCATCTACAAAGACCCAGTATTAACACTTCTATTACCAAGTAATTTGGCTAATGAAAGTGCTTGCACTTAGAAAAGTGTCTGGAACGGAGCCATCTGATGATAGCAATATTGACTATTTTGATAAAGGGTGTGAAATGGGGGAGGGGAGAAGTTGGTAATAAGGTGATGTTGATCAATTTAATGATGGTGTTGGTCAGGGGTGGTTGAAGAGCCCTCTTTCCTTTTCCCTTTCACATGGATAGAATCCACCTATTTTAGACTGCTGCTATGGTTCAATGATGGGTACTTGCATTTTCAGGTACAAAGCCATTAACCTTTAGCCTGAGCATCCAGGCTTGCCAAGAATTTCCAGGATTCCTTAAAGCTCGTGGCATGATGGCAGGAAAGAAGGGCTCTCATCGAGAAGTCTTATAACCATGACAACATGAACAGCACCACTCTATGGAGATGTCATTGCCATGGCAACACATGAGTGACCACAATCAAGAGACTAGGAAAGAGCTGTGAGGAGAGAAAACATATCCACAGAGAGGAGGGTGATCATTCAATATCAGGATAGGGCCTGGAAAGGGCACATGCTGAGCAGCAAAGCTAAAGGAAGAAAAGGAAGGTAAAGAAAACACTCACAAAAGATGTGAATTCTCACAGGTTTTGGGTAGAAAGAGATTCAAGGCAAGATGCAACCAATCCTTTCATCTTAGACCAAGTGCCTGATGAACCAATGGTCTTTCTTCTCAAAGGCTTTCCTTTGTGTGTATCACCTGGGGTATGTCCAGGTGAAGGTGTCCAAGAAAAGAGGTTTCCTAATACTGCAAAGAGAAGTACTTTTGGTGGAAACATGAGAATGTATGCAAGTACAGCTTACGGAAGACAATAACATTATCTCTGAGGGCAGATTATTCCTACTAAACTGTTGAGTTCACTCAAAACTCCAACATTATGCCAAGCCAGACTTGGAGATTATCTGCTTTCTCTGCCTGCTGATCTGAACTCAGCTACACAGAGGCTGCAGGGAACATTTCCAGGTGGTTCAAAACAGGACATGAGCTGTGTTAGTCTAGGATAGGATATACTCTAGTCTAGGATATAGAATTCTTCTGATGTGTTTACTTGGTTTTCCTTTCCCTTTGGAGCATACTCTGGATATGAAATGAAATCATATGGATCATCATTTGTGGCAAGAATGGGTGAACTGTCCACAAAGTTTACTGGGTTATTTTGGCTTTAGTGAATGCATTTTTTGAGAACTCCTGTTCTTATTTCTAAGAAGGAGCTGGAGGATGGACAGAATCATCTTATACCAATATGCCCCTTCGCCAACGTTGTTTTACAGTCCAAGCTGTGTTTACTGTTAGGGCTCCAGTGTAAGCATCATTGACCTGAATAGCTTGGTGGGTCCCCAATCCAGACTGGGTTCCATGGGGTTAGAATATGGCGGGGGGGGGGGGATTTGATTTCAAACCCCAGAGCACTCAAATGATATGCCAAGAGTGGTTGGAATCATTTAGTCAAATATCAAAATTGATAGGATACTTAATGGACAGAGACTTGGTAATTCTATTCCTTATTCTTTGAGGAAGAGAAATAATTGAGACCCTTCAGTTAAGTGATTAACACAAACATTCAAAAAATGGCCAAGACAATTCAGGATGTGCACTATTCTTTCAATAAGGATGCTTCTTTAACCTTACAATCCCCCTATACTCACACATATACACACATTCTGCCGTTATACAGCAAAAAAATCTTTATTACTCTCTCCACTTCTTCAGCCCTTTTCCCCATTTTCCAAATAATCTTTCATCTACCATCTTTCATCAAAACCATTCTCGAGTGTTTTCTTAAGTGCTCTGTGCCATTTCTAGTCTTCATTATCCTTGACTGCCAGAAACTTTGTGCTTATCCATCATTCCTTCCTCTCAGAAAGAATTCGCTTCTCTGGGCTTTCAGTTTTCCTCCCCAGCTCCCTGGCTACTTCATTACAATAGTCATAGCTAGATAATCCTTTCATTTCAGATCTTAGGGTGCAACAAGATAGTTCATACACTGTCCTCTTTCTGTCACCATTCTGGAAGTAGTTGCAGCCAGTGCTATTTGTATAATGATGGATCTGAGATTTTGTTTTTAGGCTCCTATACCCTGGCATGCTAATTACCTACTCAATATTCCTACTTGAATATCTAAAAAATAAGTTCTCTCTTTCCCTCTGACAAACTATTTTTGGTTTAAATTTTCCTTTAAACTCTTTAGTTGCGGTGGGAGTGAAAATCCTAACAATGTTTATGAGGGTAGGTATCAATACTAGTGATACTTGTGATACTGGTGATCAACTGTTCAAGACAATTCAGTGCTTAAACTCAATAATACGATGCCTCCAGAAGAGTTGAAGGTCTCCACGGCCACCCAGGTAGTATTCAAAGACTTCAGAGCAACATCTAGCATTGTTCAAAGATACAGATGGTGCCAGCAAGCTAACCTGGTGCACTGCATATATGTTAGACTTTAGAATTATCTCCCAGACCTTCTTTGAGTTGTTGATGGCAAAAAATTATTTTCCTAGTCACCAGTTGTTAGAAGATAAAGATCTTACAGGGACATTGGTTTCTTAACTCTCTATCACCATCCTCAACAAATACCGTATTTTCCAGCATATAAGACAACTTTTGAAACAAAAAAAAGTCAACCGTCTTATATGCCGAGTATATCCCGAAAAATGTTTCAATATGCCACTAAACGAAACAAACAAACAAAAAATCAGGCCGCAGAGTTTCCATATCTCTTTCTTGAGGGCTCCCAAACAGTACTAAGGAGATCTGGGGGCCACTTCTGGCAAAACGCAGCTAACCGTGTTGGTGGTTCAGTGCTAAGGCCCGAGGATGAGGTGTTGTTTGGTTCATGTAGTGGGGGAGATTAACTGACGCCACCAGGGAATTGCCAGAAAAGGTGCCTATGATAAGGGACCAATCACTGCAAGGCTACTCAGACCGCCTCTCTAACTCAGCCAGTCCAAGCAGGCTTTTTATGCATGCAAATTAGACAATGTTTTGGACACAAATCTACACTGTAAAAGGCCTGCTCAGATTGGCCAGAGTCAGAGAGGAAGTCTATTACAGTATAACCTTTGAAGCTTTGCTTGTTGTGATTGGCTCACTGTGGTACATACAGTTGCAGCACAAGAACGTTCTGTCTGATACAGTGAATATAGGTCTAAACCTATGTTTTAACTGCAAAATTAGGGAGTCGTCTTATACGCCCAGTCATCTTATATGCCGGAAAATACATTATATGTGCTATGCAATGATCTTGTCATCTTCAGCCCTACCACTGCTGGTCTATATCAGTGGTTTTTAGTCACTAGAGCATGGACTAGTGCATCTGCAGTTGTAAAATGTTGAAAGTAACTGGTCCATTTCCTTGGTTATAGCTACTCATCCACAGATTGGTCTGCAGACAGGACAGTAGTCCAGCTACAGGTATGAAAGGTTGAATACTGCTCTATGGCATTGCCTTTCCAATGGTGACAGAAATAAAAGTGTTTGAACCAGCTGAGTGCAAACCAGGACTGCTAGTGTCAAAGGATTGAAAACCACTGCCCTCAATTGTACCCAGAGGTCCCACTTATGATCCCCTTGAGCCCTATCTTTCCCTCTCAGCAATTATGATGGCCCTTTAAAGGCATTTATTACACAATTTTACACCCCTGGTAAAACATGTTGTTACTTTTATTGGAATAAATACCAGCATTTTCAGCATGCTTTCAGTACATGGCATCAATTCTCTCTGGGCTTTCCTACTTTCCTCTGTGGCCTTGGTTTGGTCTGCACTGTGTCCTTGCTTCTTCTGGCACATACTGTCCATGTACTCTTGACTCCAGATGATTGCTTAGATGCCCTCTGCTGTAGTTCTCACTATCTCATCCTCTGTTTTCTGCTGACTTTCTCCCCAATTTTTCAGGAGAAAAATATCCCTCATCTTCCACCCCAATCACCTATTGTCCTATATCTTTCTCCAGATGACTCCCAGAAAAATTTGGCTGCCTCTCAAGTTATTGAATACTGACTATAATCCTCCCTTAAGGCATCTCAAGATTTGGAACAGTAGCTCCATTGCTCAACTGTAACACTGAGATACACATGGCTCAGTTGCAGGCACTCAATGAATACCCAATGAATAAAAGATGATACCTTCTGCCTACTTGTCATAGATCAGCAATACTCTATTATTTATGTCCAATCTAATAAGTGCAAATTATTATAAAATAACAAATAATATAGAGTTGTAATAATCATTCTTGGAGTAAGAAATGGCTGCATGTGGGGACTGCCAGGTGAAGTGCTGATTGCTTCACCTGTGGAATCTCTACCTTGCTATGCTTCTTCTGAGGAAACTGAGGACCTGAAGGGAGCCCTGCCCTGTGCTTCTCTGTCTTTCCTAAATCCTTGAAGCCCTCCTCAGAGCCCTGGGAAGCGAACTCCCAAAACACTGCATTCTGAAGCTACCCAGTGAGTGAGTGAGTTAGTAAGAAATGGCTGACTTTACAAGCCCAGAAAGGGGAAGCTGCTGAACTTTGCTGGAACTCAGATGCCAGCACCCCTATCTGCCTATCTTCTGTGCTGTGCTCCATTTTCGGCCTGATTGCATCCTGTGTGTGGCTCATCTGCAGACAGTTCGCCTTCCCTGGAGCCTTCCCTGGAGGTGAGCTTACATGCCCAGAAAGGGGAAGGAGCTGAACTCTGCTGGAACTCAGATGCCAGCACCCCTATCTGCCTGTCTTCTGTGCTGTGATCCATTTTCAGACTGATTTCATCCTGTGTGTGGCCCATCTGCAGACAGCTCGCCTTCCATGCAGCTTTCCCTGGAAGTGAGTTTACAAGTCCAGAAAAGGTGGAGCCAGAGGAGCACGGCCGCTCCACTTCACTTCCCGGCCGTGCACATCATTTAGCCAATGAATACAACCACAACACGTAGAAAAACCCACAATACAAGTGTGACAATGGGGAAACAACGCAGGCCAGCGCCAGACATAGAGAATAACAATGGCAACTCTGATGACTTGAACATGAACAAACAACTAGTCAGCTTCTCAGATAAGGAGTTTAGAGTCACAATATGGAAGATGTTCAAAGAACTCAAAGAAAGTATAGAAGAGAACACTAATAAGAATCAACAGAATATGAAGATAGAAATCAGAAAATTCCAAACTGAAATTTCAGGTCAAATAACAGGTCTGAAAAACTCAGTAGATGAATTGAAGAAAAACATGGTTGAGCTTTCTCATGGGTTAACAGCAGCTGAGGATAGAATCACTACACTGGAAGATGAGATAAATAACAATTCCATACAACAGAAGAAACTGGAAAAAAAGCCTTAAAGCAAATGATCAAACAATGGAAAAATTACTCAAAGAATGGGAACAGATGAAAATAAAAGTCTATGATAAGCTCAACAGAAACAACTTAAGAATCATAGGAGTCCAAGAGACCCAGGAAGAAAATCTCCAGGAAGAATCAACGGTGAAGAACATCATTAAAGGGAAACTACCAGAGCTAATGAATACATGCGATCAAATCCTTCATGCCCGAAGAGTACCAACTAAAAGAGACCCCAGAAAAAACACCCCAAGACACATCCTAGTCACAATGATGAATCCCACAGATAGAAGGAATTCTGAAAGCAGCAAGATCGAAAAGAGAAACTACATTCAAGGGAGCATCCTTGAGATTTACTGCAGACCTGTCACCAGAGACACTCAGGCCAGAAGGCAGTAGTGGAACATAGTGACAAAACTCAATGAAATAAATGCTTCGCCTAGAATATTGCACCCAGCAAAATTCACTTTTAGGTTTGAAGGAACAACACATAGTTTCACAGAGAAACAACAGCTCAGAAACTTTATGAACTCAAGACCATTCTTAAAAGAAAAACTGAATGGCCTACTTAAAGACAAGACTGACCAACAGAAACACCAAACTTTGATATAAAGATGGCACTAACTCCCAGGACAATTCTTTCTCTCAATGTCAATGGACTAAATGCACCAGTTAAGAGACACAGAATGGCTAAATGGATCAAAAAACTCAATCCAACCTTCTGCTGCCTACAAGAAATGCACCTGAATAGTCAGAACAAATATAGACTCAAAAGAAAAGGCTGGAGGAAAATCATCCAAGCAAATAACACCCATAAAAAAGCTGGAGTGGCCATACTAATATCAGATGATGCAGATTTTATACTTAGGAAAGTTGTAAGGGAAAAAGATGAACATTTTGTATTAATCAAGGGATATGTACAGCAGGAAGAAATCAATCTCCTAAACATATATGCACCGAATGAGGGGCCAGCAAAATATTTAATAAAATTGTTGAGAAATCTGAAAAATAATATCAATAACAACACAATAAGTGTGGGAGACCTCAACACGGCATTGTCAACACTTGACAGGTCAACCAGACTGAAACCCAACAAGAATATGCTAGACCTGAAAAGATAAATGGAAAAAGAGGCCTAGTAGATATATACAGGACACTCCACCCCCAGAAGTCTGGATACACATTCTTCTCTAATGTACATGGGACATTCTCCAGGATAGACTCCATGCTAGCACATAAAACATACCTCCATAATATCAAGAGAATAGAAATTTTGCAGGCTACCTTCGCTGACCACAAGGCCCTGAAATTATATGTGAACTACAAAGGGACACAGAAGAAAAATTTTAATACCTGGAAGTTAAACAGCCTAATACTGAATAACCAGTGGGTCCGAGATGAAATCAAAGAGAAAATCAAAACCTTCCTAAAAACAAATGACAATGGAGACACAAACTATCAGAACCTATGGGACACAGCAAAAGTGGTACTCAGAGGAAAATTTATAGCTTTGCAAGACCACATCAGAAAAGAAGAAGGGGCATACCCGAATAGCTTAATGACGCAGCTCATAGAATTAGAGAGTACTCAACAAAAGGACCCAAAAATAGGGAGACAGAAGGAAATAACAAAGCTAAGAGCAGAAATCAATGAAGTGGAAAACCAAAAAACAATCCGAAAGATCAACGAAAGCAGAAGTTGGTTCTTTGAAAAATTAAAAAAGATTGATAGACCACTGGCAAAACTAACAAAGAAAGAGAGAGAGAGAAACTTGATAACTCTTATTAGGAATGAAAAAGGAGATATCACTACTGATATGGTAGAGATCCAAAGGGTAATCAGAAACTACTTTGAGAAACTCTATGCCACTAAAAATAAAAACCTGGAAGAAATGGATAAATTTTTGGACACTTATAAACTTCCATGGTTGAATGAAGAGGATGTCGCATATCTAAACACACCCATCACTATTGAGGAAATTAAGACAGTAATCAAATGTATGCCCAAAAATAAAAGTCCAGGCCCAGATGGATTTACTAATGAATTCTTTCAAACCTTTCAAGAGGAACTTCTACCAATCCTGACAAGACTCTCTCATGAAATTGAAAAAACAGGAACACTTACAAATAACTTTCACCTTGATACCTAAACCAGACAGAGATGCTACCAAAAAAGAAAATTACAGACCAATATCCCTGATGAATACAGATGCAAGGATCCTCAACAAAATCCTGGCAAATAGGATTCAATGCCTCATTAAGAAGATCATCCACTACGATCAAGGAGGTTTCATCCCAGGAATGCAAGGATGGCTTAACACCCGTAAATCTATCAACATAATACATAACATCAACGAAAAGAAAAATAGAAATAACATGATCATATCAATAGACGCAAAGAAAGCATTTGATAAGGTCCAACACCCATTCTTGATAAAAACTCTCAGCAAGATGTGAATGGAAGGAACCTTTCTCAATATAGTTAAGGCCATCTAACACAAGCCAGAGGCAAATATTGTCCTCAGTGGAGAAAAACTGAAAGCCTTTCCTCTAAATTCTGGCACAAATCAAAGCTGTCCTCTCTCACCACTCCTATTCAACATAGCACTGGAAGTACTCGCTATTGCGATTAGGCAAAAAAAAAAAAAAATCCAGATAGGAAAGGAAGAAGTCAAGCTCTCACTGTTTGCAGATCACATGATACTCTACTTAGAAAAACCCCAAAGACTCTACCAAAAAGATTCTAGAAACAATAAACTCATATAGCAAGGTGGCAGGTTACAAAATTAACACACAAAAATCAATGGCCTTTCTATATACCAATTTTAATAAGGAAGAAATGGACATTAAGAAAACAACCCCATTCACAATAGTGCCTCAGAAACTCAAATATCTTGGAATCAACTTGACTAAAAATGTGAAGGACCTATACAAAGAAAACTATAAAACTCTGCTCCAAGAAATAAAAGAGGACACGCAGAAAAGGAAACACATACCCTGCGCATAGATTGGCAGGATTAACATCATTAAAATGGCAATACTTCCCAAAGCATTGTACAGATTTAATTCCATCCCTCTAATGATACCCATGACATTCTTCAAAGAAGTGGATCAGGCATTTTTGAAATTCATTTGGAACAATAAACCCCCTAGAATAGCTAAAGCAATCATTGGGAAAAAGAACATGGGAGAAATAACTTTCCTCAATTTTAAACTATACTACAAAGCAATAGTTGTCAAAACAGCATGGTATTGGAATAAAGACAGGCCTTCAGATCAGTGGAATAGGCTTGAATACTCAGAGAATGTTCCCCAGACATACAATCACCTAATTTTTGATAAAGGAGCAAGAAGTCCTAAATTGGGCAAAGAAAGCCTCTTCGACAAGTGGTGTTGGCACAACTGGCTAGCCAGTTTCAAAAAATTGAACTTAGACCCCCAGCTAACATCATGTAAGAAGGTTAAATCCAAATAGATGAAAGACCTCAATATCAGACCTGAAACCATAAGATATATAGAACAACATATAGGTAAAGCACTCCAGGACATTGAGACTAAAGGCATCTTCAAAGAAGAAACTGCACTCTCCAAGCAAGTGAAAGCAGAGATTAACAGATGGGAATATATTAAACTGAGAGGCTTCTGCACCTCAAAAGGAATAGTGCCCAGAAAACAAGAGCCCCTCACTGAGTGGGAGAAACTATTCACCCAATACCCATCAGATAAGGGGCTAATCTCCAAAATATACAAGGCACTTACAGAACTTTACAAGAAACAAACATTTAATCCCATCAAAAAATGGGGAGAAGAAATGGACAGACACTTTGACAAAGAAGAAATACAAATGGCCAAAAGACAAATGAAAAAATGCTCCACATCACTAGTCATCAGGGAGATGCAAATCAAAACAACTATGAGGTACCACCTCACACCCCAGAGATTGGCACACATCACAAAGAATGAGAACAAGCAGTGTTGGTGGGTATGTGGAGAGAAAGGAACTCTTATCCACTGCTGGTGGGAATGCCATCTAGTTCAACCTTTATGGAAAGCAATATGGAGATTCCTCCAAAAACTGGAAATCGAGCTCCCATACGACCCAGCTATACCACTCCTAGGAATATACCCTAGGAACACAAAAATAGAATAGAAAAATCCCTTCCTTACTCATATTCATTGCAGCACTATTTACCATAGCAAGACTCTGAAAACAGCCAAGATACCCTTCAACAGATGAATGGCTAAAGAAACTGTGGTACATATACACAATGGAATATTATGTAGCCGTCAGAAGAGATGAAGTCATGAAATTTTCCTATACATGGATGTCCATGGAATCTATTATGCTGAGTGAAATAAGTCAGAGAGAGAGAGAGAGAGAAAGACGCAGAATGGTCTCATTCATCTATGGTTTTAAGAAAAATGAAAGACATTCTTGCAATAATAAATTTCAGACACAAAAGAGAAAAGAGGTGGAAGTTACAGCTCACCTCATGAAGCTCACCACAAACAGGGATGAGTTTAGTTAGAGAAATAACTACGTTTTGAGCTATCCTAATAATGAGAATGTTTGAGGGAAATAGAAAACCTGTCTAGAGTACAGGCGGGGGTTGGGTGGGGTGGAGGGAGATTTGGGACATTGGTGATGAGAATGTTGCACTGATGATGGGTATTGTTCTTTACATGACTGAAACCCAAACACAATCATGTATGTAGTAAATTTGTTTAAATAAAAAAAAGTGAAAAAAATCATTCTTGCAGAAAAGGGGGTCATGCCACTGGATTGATAGGTGGAAACAAATGGAACTTAGCTCTTCCCTAACATATCACTTGCTGGTGCATAAGATTTAAGGCAGACTGAAAACCTGTGGACCCTCCAAACAAGTGATAATTAGGGGGTAGGAAAGAGAAATTGAAGAGTTATTCCTAGATTAGCCCTTATATTCTTCCCATCTCATGTGAAATCTACCATAGAGTCTGGTAATTAAAGGCATGCCATGATACTAAGCTCGTCTATGTTTCTGTTCTCATCATTACTTGTCACCATGACCTTGACATGTCATTCCCCTCAAGAGCACTCTCCTTGACCTGGGTCAAGTTGAAATAACATTTTTTCCATTACCATACAATCTCCAGCTAAAATTTGAGTTAACTGTCTCTCACTGGAACTACTGGGGTTCATATCAGCATTCTCCACTTCTGGGTATTTTCTATAGTTTAATTATTTCTGGGTTTATTATTTTGTTTTTGACACTAAAATAAAAACTCCATGAGGAAAAAAAGAATATTGTGGGTTTTTTTTTTTTTGTCTCTGCTCATGTCTCCAATGTTCAAGACTGTAGCCTCTAATTCAGAGGGGGGATTAAGTTAGTTTTTGAGTAAGGCAAAGAATCATTGAACAGTGAATTGTCTATGAATGAGATTTCTTGGAGGGCAAAATTCACATAACCTTCTCTATTTAGATTATTTTCTAGAATGGAAATCCATATCTCTTCTTGAAGCCTTTTTAAGTTTGAGAACACATGATGGAACAAACCAATTAATGGAGTGAAAGATGAGGCAGAGAGGAGACATTTGTTTTTCACTATCATGCAGAGAACTAGTCAAGTGCAATTCAAAGGAATCAAGTGCACCATTCCATTAGTGGCAAAGCATTGCACCTCCTTTTTTGGGAGCTGGACTGAGTCAGAAGGAGAAATAGGGGAATAACCAAGTTCGAACTCTTGCTGTTTTACTTTCTGATCAACGAACAAAAGGGGTGTGCTTCCTAGCCAGAAAAATGGGCATAAGCACAGAGGAATATAGTCATTTTGGGGAGAAATTCATGGTCCAGACTGTCTCCCTGTGAAGAAATGGCAGCAATCCTTGACTTCTGTTTCCAAGGAAAGAAGTGGCTGGCAGTGCAGGAGAAGTAAGCACTGAAAGTGAAGGAGTGGGTGTCCTGCAAAGCTAAGCTGGTAGGAATCTGTAGCTTTGGTCTTAGAGGAATGAAATGTTGTTCTGCTCCCATTGGCAAAGCATTTTATGCCACCCAGATAATGAAATCCCCAATGCTAACCACAAGGCATGGAGTGAAATGAAGAAGAGTAGATCATATAAAAATTCAGCCCACATAGGAAGCATGAGAATGAAGACTGAGAATGAAAAGCATAGTTTGTTTTTTTTTTTTTTTTTTTTTTTTTTTTTTTTATAAAAAACATGGTGAGGAAATGATAATGTTTTAAACAAAACTATGTCAAGTCAGAGGACAGCTGGATGTCTGCCCAGAGTCACAGTTCAAGGAGGCAGAGAGCGTGGAGCAAATTAAGGGCTTTTCATGGAAGGGGACACATCTAAGTATGTAAGAGAGGTCATTTCTCCCTACTGGGGCCATATCCTTAGCTCAGAGAAGCCTCATGCCAATATTCAATAAGAGGTTTTTTGAGGAGAAAGAGGCTGAAACTATCACAAGGCATGACCTGGTCTCTGAGTGGCCAAGAGTGTGAATGAACTGGCCAAAAATGCTATCGAAATGTGAAATGTGAACACCCCCCCCCAACCAGGGACCATCAGCTTGACCTGGAAGAAGGCAGGAAACAATGGGAAAACCACAGAAACATGCAAGCAGCCATGGATGAAAACCAGCAAGTGGGGGCCAGAGTGCTATCACATCAGGTAGGGGATTTGCCTTCCACGTGACTGACCCGGGTTCAACCTCTGCAATACCATATAGTCCCCCAATTTGCCAGGATCAATTTCTTAGCACAAAGTCATGAGTAACACCTGAGCACCACCAAACATGGACACAAAACAAAGCAAAACAAAGCAAACTACAAAAAACCAGCAGGAAGCCTCATAACTTTTAAGAATACAGACTATGAAGGCAAAAGACTTAGATGTATTCCACCCCCCCCTTTGGTTATGAAGTAGCAGTGCTTGCCTCTAATTTTTGTGTATTGGTGGTTAGAATGAAATTGAAGCCAATTCATTAGGAGCACTTGTGAAAATACCCTAGCATGTCACTTAGGCAGAGTGACTAGCATATATTCTCTAGCAATGACTCTCCTAGTTGAGAATATGGCATGATACACTGAAATTTAGGCAAGATTTAGGGACTCACACTAAAACTGGGGTTAATATCATCCCTGATGCTGCTCCAGGGCAGTTTTTGAGAATTATTATGTATAGAGCAATTGGAAGCCTATGCATTGTCAACCCATGTTCAAACCCCAACATTCCATATTCCCATGCCTGCCAGAAGTAATTTCTGAACACAGAGACAGGAGTAACCCCTGAATTCTGTTTAATGTGGCCCAAAAACAAAAACAAAAATTCTTTTGTCAGTCTGAGAATATGTGATTTTTGGTCCCTCAATACATGGTTCGCCCAGATTGTGTAACAGTGATCTTATAAATATTGTTAAAGAATACATTTCTTCCATAGCATTGTATGAATGATTTCTAAAATTTTCACTGATCTTCTAATGAAAGGATGAAACACCAGAAAGATTATTCAAAGGGCTGACTCCAGACCATGCATACAGGAGACCGAATTTCATCCCTGGCGCCATCTACTTTCAGAAATGTGACGTAAAGAAGATGAGAAATAAGGGGATTTCTGCAAGCTAGCCTTAAATATAAAAGAATGTATCTGTTCAGAGACTTGTTATCCCTGCTCTTATGAGTGCAGGATAAGCTGAAGAGAACGTCATCCAGGCCAAAACAACCCAATCTGGCCTTACAAACTATCTAGGTTAATAGTGCCATAAGCATTGCAACCACTATATATACATACCATCTGATTTAATGATGCCATGAGCATTGTAACCACTATCCTTGCATGCCATCTCAATTAATGATGCCATGTACCTGGTGACTGAAGTCTTCACATACTTTCCAGTTGCTGTAATGCCTAAGCAATGTAAAGCTGTATTACCCACATTCATTTCCTGCCTAAAGCTTGCCTTTAAAATCCCTGTCCCTACCTTCAATAAACAAAGTCTCTTGCTCAGACAATACTTGCCTGCGAGTGGTCTGTGGCTTGCAGTCTTACTTCCTCTTCCTGAGTCCAGCCTTAAGGGCTATGGTCTGGAAGAGACTCTTACCCACCCTTCATTGGCCTTGTCGGTGGGAAGTGGGGGGGGCTCGACCAGAGCACTGACCCACAAATGCAGCTCCTTTGGAGGCTTGAAGAAATAGAGCTGGACCCCAGCCCACTTCTCTACTCCCTCTGAGCGCTTGTTGATGAAAGAGGTGAGTGGATAGATCTGTATCATTCAGTGGTTAATCAGATCCCACACTAATTCTCTAGTTTGCATGTGTCAGCAAGAATGTATTATGCTTCAAAGTGTCCGAAATGTTAGTGTTCTAATGGGCTGGAGGATATTTTGGTAGTAACTCAACTCTTTAGAAAAATCATCACTCAGGGGCTGGAGCAATAGCACAGTGGCAAGACATTTGCCTTACATGCGGCCAACACAAGACGGACCCGGGTTCAAGTCCCAGCATCCCATATGGTCCCCAAACCTGCCAGGAGTGACTTCCGAGCACGGAGCCAGGAGTAACCCCTGAGTGCCACTGGATGTGACCCAAAAACCAAAAAAAAAAAAGCATCAATACAAGATAAATCAATATTCCAGGACCCATCAGAGGTCCCCTTTGCAGTGTTAGTGACCTTAGCTTGCTTGGCAATTTGAGGTTGTATGTAAGACAGAGTTCTAAAAGCCTGTACAAGACCTTTAGAAGGGTGTGATGGCAAGGGGATTTTTGCAGTTGAAGTGAGTATGGAGGCCACGTAGAGGTCTTTCTGGACCTTTCTTTGGGTACTTTTCAGAGGTAAATTCTTGCCTTGGGACAGTGGGGGCTTCCCCCGAAACTCCCACCTTAGCATCTGATAGAGCCAGTACTGGTGGGCATCTGTGGGGCAGATGAGCCAATCTCCTTGCTTTTATGTTTTCTTTTTGTTCTATACAGACAATTGTGGCTGATAATGGTCACCAAGTCTGGGTATAAATAGCCCTAGACTCAGGAGATTGTGGGGAAGAAGGCGTTTGCAATATCTGGCTTCTGCAGACATCAGATTTTACAACGTTTTTAAAGATTTTAAAATAATTGGGTAAAACCACAAACAACGTCTGTGGTCTGCACTCCTGCCCTTGCTTTTGAGATGGAGACTTGCTTTCATATGTTCTCAATTCAAGCACATTGAACTCATTAATTTCCCACTAGTCTTTTTATGATTTTTCTCTTCTTTGAAGTAGGAAGTTGCACAGCTCTAATCTATTGCTCAAAACCAGATCATAAATATTAAATTTACAAAAGCTCGTATTGACATTGGCAAATTTGCCCTAACTGTATCCATTTCACTGTAATTTTGTAGTTATAGAGAATACTGACTTAAAGAGAGATGTACATGTCTTCCTGGGCTTGCTTCCTTCCAAGCTTGGTCTGTGCTGAAATCTTATGCATGACAAGTTTCTGGATCACTTTGCTTCATGCCTGAGGTTGTACCCCAGGTATCTCTTTATCATAATAAATTGCTTTCTC
The DNA here is from genome assembly GCF_024139225.1 of Suncus etruscus. NCBI lineage: Eukaryota > Metazoa > Chordata > Mammalia > Eulipotyphla > Soricidae > Suncus > Suncus etruscus. The sequence goes on along the minus strand of NC_064855.1, from coordinate 30,406,608 downwards.
AGTCTATGCTGGACCTCATACCATATGCTCTGCTGCTCTTTGGGACAGGAGATCTGCCACTTCCCATTATGATGCAATTTTTTTTCTCCCACCATCAATGACCACTGTAATATATTTTGCAATAGCAATTACTGAGCCCTCCTGGGACAGCTACTTGAGCTGTTCGGGGAATTTTAATCAAGCACCTATGTTAATTAGAAAATGGTGGGGGTGAGAGGGGTGCTGATTAAGCTCTTTTAAATATCTCCCTATCCTGGCAATCTACTGTGTTGGAGCTTTTAAGAGGATTCAACCTTTGTAGAGAGAAGAATTTAAATGCCCTCCCCTTGGGTTCTCATCTGAGTGGTGGGAGTGGAGAGGAAGGAAGAGTTACACACAGAGGATAGAAGGTGACATAACAGGGCATATACAGTGCACTCTAAGGAAACCTGCATTGTTCATCCAGGACCACATTGAGTTGTCTCCATGTCCATACTGAACAGGCCTATTTATCTTCACTCTGCAGAAGAATATTCTAGTTGGGATGTTGGAGGTTGACCTGAAGCAAAGAGACTTGTCTTAAAATTTCAGTGTATTTAGAGCGGTGGAGATAGTACAGAGGTAGAATGCTTGATTTGCATATAACCAACCTAGTACTGTGTACTGAGTACTGCGAAGAGGGATCCTGTAATACAGAGACAAGAGCAAATCTAAAGCAAAGTTGTGTGTGGCCCAAACACTGCCCTGCCACCAAACTTCTTTCCATTTATTTAGAAACATGATATGCTCTCAAATGAAAATTATGTAGAGAGCTAAAACTCTGGTGCTTTATCCTACACTAAAGTCAAGTTTTGTTTTCAGTAATTTACTAGAAACACATCATTTATCAAAGGAGATAATGGGCCAGAGAGGGAGAGAAAGTAAAGGGATTAAGGCATTTTCCTTGCCCCAAATCAATGCTGGTTGCTCCCTGGCATCCCATATACTCCCCTGAGATTACTGAGATTAATCCCTGAGCATAAGGCCAGGAGTAAATTCTGAGCACTGCTGGGTATAACCCCAAATCAAAATCAATCAATAAATTAAAAGGATAAAAATAATTACTGAGTTTACAGCATTCAATATTTTATATTCAACCATAAAAAGGGTATCCCTCAGTCTCCCAACTCCCTGAGAAAGCAGGAGGGCCTAGGGCAATGGGCATCCTAAGAATCACCAGGAATGCAGACACTTGCCTCCAGGGGCTATAGGGTCTCAAAAGAAGGGAAGTTGCCCAATGTCTGGAAAGAACTTCAAAGGTTTTCAAACCAAAACATGTGAGCATATTCTGAAAATAAGCAGATTCCCTCAATGGGTGCGTGTGTCTGTGTGTGTGTGTGTGTGTGTGTGTGTGTGTGTGTGTGTGTGTGTGCGCGCTTGTGTGTGTGTGGACACAGAGGCTCAGAGTGCCATGGTTGCAAGATGTCAGAGTGTTTATAATAGGCAGAACAAATGAAAAGTCTCTAAGTAACCCTGGAAGCAGAAATATGAAGAGATAAATACCTCTTACAACCATCATTCACTGCTACAGGGACACCTAGCTAGTGGGTACCAGAGGAAGAAGAATTCAACTCCATTTAGACTAAGAGAGGATTGAAATCCAGTTGGGTCCAAATGTAGGGAGGAGTCAAATCTAGTTGGGCCTAAGTTTAGGGAGCAATCAAATCCAGTTGGGCCTGCAACATGGAGTAGGATTTAGATCCAGTTGAGCCCAGATCTTGAGGAGGATCCATATTTAGCTGTGCCCTGGTCTTGGAGGAAGACTCAGGTCTAGTTGGGCATGGGTCTTGGAGGATTCAGATTTTATTGGCTGTAGGTCTGTAGAAGAATTAAGATTTAGTGATCGCTTCAGCAGCACATATACTAAATTGGAACGACACAGAGAAGATTAGCATGGCCCCTGTGCAAGGATGACATGCAAATTCATGAAGCGTTCCATAATTTAAAAAAAAAATTGAGATTTAGTTTGTGTGTGGGTCTTGGGGAGAATCCAGTTAGGTCTGGCCTCAAAGCCACTTTCAGAAAGAGTTTCTACCCTCCAAACACACACAAGTTCTCTCAGATGGTGTTCATTATGGAAAAGGATGCCTCCTGAGAGATAAAGGCCCCAAAGGACCAAACCTATGTGAAAGTAACCTCCAGGCACCAGACAGAGAGGGCTATAGAACTATCCTAACTGTACCCTGTCTGTAAGATACAGGGAGAGCAGTCAAGAGTGCCACCTGCTTGCAGGCCCACTTCTGGTCTGAATCAATGGGTAGGTGCCATCTAACCTCTTCAGGGGAAAACAGGCACCAGAGATTGCTCAAAGATAGAGCCTAAGGCCTGTCCAAGGGCCCTCATACTGAGGACTAAGGCTGCTCCCAGTTTTTAAATTTTCCATGACTGGAGATTTAATCACCTAGTCTCCTCTTGGCTATCTGCAGACTAGATTTATAACCCATATTAATTAATTCCAAGACCTGCCAGTTGCAATGCGATTGCACATTCTCCAGAATAAGCTCGAGAGATCTCTCCAAGTTTTCTCTCTCTTCTTTGTTCTCTTTTTGAATCCCCTCCTGCTGCTTGTCATCTGTGGGCCAGAAGATGCACTATTTTGTTTTCTTCCCTCCAAACTCACCTGCTCTTTATAGGAGAAGTTTTTCCCACTGCCATTCAAATGATCCCTGGCCCATGGGACCTTAGGACACCCATGCTGACAAGCTTCTCATTAGTGCAGGGTGCTGAGGCAGCCTATGGCACACTGATACTGACACTTATTCACAGAGCTGTCACCGGAGTCATGGATCTGCCAACTCTGCTTGAACTCAAGCAAAGGTTTCTCATGGCAATTAGTGCCTCAGGGTCACTTTTGGCTAGAAAGAAGGGTCTAGACGACTGATGGGCATAAGAGTGTGAAAATGACTTTTAATGGCGGAAGCATGGGCCACTGAAAAAGAAGAGTTTCTACCCAGGGCTACTTTGCCTTGACCAAGGTATGCTTCTTGAAACTTTCCAAAACAAGGCCCAGAATGCCACTGAGCCTGTTTAACATGGCCAGCTGGAAATGTCCAGTGGGTTCTGCTAGATAGGCAGCAGTGAGCACTCCAGGGGGAAAGAGGTTTCCACTGAATCCAGTATGAACCAGTCACACTCAACTCTGGAAGATGGAAGAAAAAAAATCATCCTACTAACTGCGTGGACCTAGAAGAAAATATCCCTGGGACACTAAACTGGGTTTCAGCACTCTTCTGGGCATGAAACATGGTCTGGTAAGTCACCAATTCAATACAAATGCTTAGAGTGGTACCCAATAAGCATGGCTACTTTTCTCCTTCAATCTTAGAAGAATCTAAGGGAAGAACAATCAATCTCTCTCCTACCTAGATTATTGGGTATTTGTTCCTTATTTAAAGTCAATTTCTAAAGCTGGGGAGAAAGTACAGGTATTAAAGTGCTAGCTTTGTATGCTGCTGATCACAGTTCAATTCTTGACTCCATATGTAGATCCCTGAGGACAGCTAAGCGTGATCACTGAGCACAGAGTCAGTAATAAGCCATGAGCAGAGCCAGTTGTGATTCTTTAATAATAGTGTTACTATTTATAATTATTTCAACATATAAACAATATAGAACTTCATGTGAAGTTGGACTATTATTCCTGACAACATTCAGAATGGCTTTAAAAATGCAGGAAGCAAAATAAATGCAGGAAGCTTTGGAGGTTTGGGCTCAGATATGAAAGGGAAGAACAAGGCACCTGAAGGAGCAGATAGTCCAGAATATTAGGATAATATTTGCCAAATATGGACTATTTGGCATATTTTAGTAATATGTCAAATAAATCCATTGGAAGGGGGTTTCATTAAGCATCTGAAGGCAGTTTAGAAAGACCCTCCTTCAACATCACATGTGAATCTTCTCAACCTCTACTTAAATTAAGTTCAAAAAGAGTTTCTTCTTTAAGGAAAAGGGGATCCCTGGTAAGCACCCCTCAAAATTTTCCCAGCTCTTATAGAAACATCAAAACAGAGCTGTTCTGGGGGTATCAGTAGCCATATAGCCAGAGGGTAGAGGGCCAGGGAGGGCAAACAGAAGGACTGAAGCAGGGAATCAAGTCACTCTGGATGTGTTTTCATGTTGTTTTTTTTTTTTTGTTTTGTTTTGTTTTTTTTTTTTGGTTTTTGGGCCACACCCAGCGGTGCTCTGGGGTTACTCCTGGCTGTCTGCTCAGAAATAGCTCCTGGCAGGCATGGGGGACCATATGGGACACCGGGATTCGAACCAACCACCTTAGGTCCTGGATCGGCTGCTTGCAACTCAAGCACCGCTGTGCTATCTCTCCGGGCCCGTGTTTTCATGTTAATGGACATTGTGTTGGGAGGCAGAGACTCAAAGCTAAGAAAAACAAAGAACTCCCCAATCAGAAATGAGTAAATATCTATGAATGGCTCAGAGGTCCTTCCAGAGTCTCCCTAACTCTAAAAGGGCTGCAGGGGATTTGTATTTGGCCTTGTTTTGGGGGAAGGTTCATTTTTAGTGTAGGCGAAGATTGATGGAGGCCTATGCATCCAGCTGAGTGGGATACTTGATCACCCCAGTTTCACCCTCATTTTTCTATTGGTTGTTCAGGAATGTTTACCTGGAACATCACCAGGAGTAATCCCTGAGTATTTCTGGGTAGGACCCCCAAGTCCCCTACCCTCAAATCAGTGATTAGAAAGGCATATTCCTATAGTGGCACAGAACCGATGCAGAGCCTGACACACAGTAGGCCTTGAGCTTTTGCCCTGGCCTGGACATGGAATATTTTTCAGACTCCTACAAAACAGAGAGATGCAATTGGAAAAAGGAAGGTTGATGACATCCTCAAGATTGGCCAAAGCACTTTGCCTAGGTCAGGATGGATTCAGTAACTTGAAGCATATGTACCCACAAAGGCAGAACACACACAGACACCTCAAAAGACCTGCCTCTGGAGCCTCTGCTGGCATGAACTGGATCTTTCTGCCCCTCTTGAAGGAGTCCCAAATCTGTTATTATTGGTGGAAAATAAGCTGCCATTTGGAACTATTTTGAGGGGGGAAATGAAGGTCTTACGGTTAAAGGTTTCTAGCAGACGTGGCCCCGACCCAGTGACTTCTCTGATCTTCCATCAGTCACTGGGAAGAAGCATTTTAGTGGGTCCCAAGGTGATTAATTATTGCTTGGTGTGTCTCATCAGAATAAATCTGGGCTAGCTTTTCTGGACTAAGGATCAAGGAAAGGTTGTTCATGGAAATTATACTCATCCACAGGTGGATTTGGTTTTCCAGCTCCTTTCCCCTTCCATCCTGTTTCCATAGCAGCTAAAACCTCAGGACTAGGAGCGGCGTCTGGCCTACCTCAAAGAACAAACACTGGGGACATGTGTCAGCTGGTCACACCTTCTGGACTTGGAAGCAGAGAAGGGGTTTCAGGGAGGACTGGATGTCAGCAAGGAGAACAGAAGGGGAATCTGAGGGCAGAAGGAAGACAAAAGGAGTTGAGAGGAGCAGGAGAGGAAAGAAAATTAGGAGAGGAACTGGAAGCAGAAGCATTCCAGAAGTTATATAAGAAAGGAAGTAGATGGGCCCGGAGAGATAGCACAGCGGTGTTTGCCTTGCAAGCAGCCGATTCAGGACCAAAGGTGGTTGGTTCGAATTCCGGTGTCCCATATGGTCCCCCGCGCCTGCCAGGAGCTATTTCTGAGCAGATAGCCAGGAGTAATCCCTGAGCACCGCTGGGTGTGGCCCAAAAACCCAAAAAAAAAAAAAAAAAAAAAAAAAAAAAAAAGAAAGGAAGTAGAATAATGAATAAAAAGAGGACAAAAGGATAAGACAAAGTCAGAAAATGTACCATGAAATAAAAGGAATAAGGGAGGGAGAGCTGAAAGGAGAGAGAGAGAGAAAGAGAGAGAAAAGAGAGAGAGAGAGAGAGAGAGAGAGAGAGAGAGAGAGAGAGAGAGAGAGAGAGAGAGAGAGAGAGAGAGAGGAACAGCATAGACACACCAGAAAAAGGACAAAGAAGGGAAGGGCCAGGATGAGGAAGAGAGAAAAGAGAGATATCAGAAGATGACAGGGAGCCCTGCACCAAAGTAGGAGGACCAGAGATTTTGAACACAGACAAACCATCACACCCAGGTTGATAGATGTTTTGTAGACTTCAAAGGAACAGGCTGTTCTGGTGTCGAGGCATCTGGGACTTGACATTCCTTGGTGGTAAACAGCACATCCGCACACTCATCAAGTCTGTCCATTTGGATGGCCTGGGCTAGGTTCCATCACTAATGAGCCTGTGCCCAGCTGCAGCCCCCTCCATGACTAGATACCCTTACCCATGGCAGGTCACTGCAAATGTAGAGCTTGGCAGAGAGGTGCATGCTCTCACTGAACCCTGGCTCCCTACAAGTGATGGCTCCCAGGACCCATGGCCCAGGGCCACTCCTGAGAATCCAGGCCAAATGCACAGATGATGACATACTTTCTATTATAGGGCAAATGGCCAATGTACGAATTTTCCTTCTGGGACCTGTGCATAGATTTTAACTAGCTGATTCTATCTTATCCATTATTAGTTTTTCTTAATTCAGTGGTAGGCCTTTGGGCCTACCTCACCACGTGTAGGGGATATGTGATGCAGGAAATTTAAATCGGGATCTCATGTGTGAGAATGTCTCCAGCCCAAATATGTTTTGTTGTTGATGTGGACACTTTGAAATGCTGTCCCCTTCAGGAACCGAGGACATGACCAAGGTTGTGCACAACCCTTGACGGGAACTCCTGGGGGGTGTTTACATAAAGAGCATAGCTAGCCCAAAAGCATGGTCTTCTGGGGAGAGTCTAAGTTTAGTGATTGTTGTGCTGGAAGTGAATTCCCTCACCTCCACAGAGGACCTTTCTGAAGGGCAACTGTAGCTCAATCCCTGTTATCAGATAAGAGGAACTCCCTCTGCTGGTCTCTCAATCTGCTTTTTCTCCATCCTGTCTGCTTCCCTTCTATAGAACTGATTCGAAGAGCCCCTTGACTAAGTTTTCTATATGCCAGTCCTCTACATGTGATCTGCATTGAGAGGACCAACCTGCAAAATTAGGAGCACCCCAATCTATGGCTTCTTTTAAATCCTTATAGGAGCAGGACTCAGCCATCCAAATACCTTCCCACTTGTGTACATATTTGTAAATGCATGAATGAACACACACACACACACACACACACACACACACACACTCACACAGAGTTCTCCCCCACCAGCAATAGAATGCAATGAAAGAAAGCTCCTTAGTCATGTCTCTGCTCAGATGCCACTTTCCAAAAGTCTCCCTGGACCAACTTCTCACTAATTTTTTTCAGGTAATGTTGGTCTGTTTTCTCATCCAACAATCACTGGCTGTATAGCAAATCCACTTTGGAGGGGTATTTGTCTCATAATAATGGGAGTTTTAAGAAAGTAGGCAGATTGGTCTGTAGGGATTTATTGTTCAGTTATAAGTATGTCTGGACAACTGTAAACACAAAACAGATACCAAAGAACAAATACAATCATGCTATGGACTCTGCATCCAAGTTACATTCATGGCATATGGCACTTGCCTTAAATTTACAAGGTCTAACTTTCAATCTCTGCAAATAATACAGTCTAGTCAACAAAACACTCAGAAAACATACATTATGCAATTATGGCCGATACTGTTAGGTTATGAATTAGAAGAAATCAACCACAAAACTACAAAATAATTACTTGAACTGATGACCCAACAGTTTGCAAAGCTGAAGATACAGAACATATGTCCATTAGGACAGGGGCCATCCAAAGCTTTGATGTAGCTGAATCTTCAGCTTATATCTTCTAAAATACAGAAATTGTTTTGATCTCTTCAAACAACCAGTGTAAGACTACCAGAGCTGACTGTCTCATCATGAAGCATAACTAGTAAAGTTTACCAGAAATACCATGCCAGCATTTTACCCAGACGTAACTAGGAATCATTCCCAGGGAGTGGAGATTTCTTAAAAGCTCAGTGTGTGTGTGTGTGTGTGTGTGTGTGTGTGTGTGTGTGTGTGTGTGTGTGTGTGTGTGTGTGTGTGTGTGTGTATGTCTAATATGGAGAGAACATCAACATGCATTGCACAGTCAGGAGTATACTATTATCAGGTCATGTAAACCATAGAACCCTTTGCTCTAGGTCATAATCTCCTGGCCCATACAGTAAACTATTTTACTTTCTCTCATTTTGCAATACACTGGGACATTCTCTTACCTTTGGGGGAGATGTGTCTCCAGGTAACTGTAGGCTCTGGTCGACCTGTTGCTATGCATGTGAGGCTGATATTGTTCCCTTCATTAATGGAGATATCTGAAGAAATCTCTACGATTTTGGGAGATACTGTAAGAAGACAAAAGAGAAAACATAAATTAAAATCCTGCTTTTTTTGTTGAGCATGCAAAAGTGCCCAGAGATTGAAAAATAGAGCTTTGGAAATAAGCGAAAAATTAAAAGGATAACCTAAACCAGAAAAGAAATATTTTTCCCGAAATTGAGCCTATATTTCCTCCAAAGGAAATGCAAAGTCAGGAAATCTAATGGGAATAAGTTACATGCAGCATTGTGGTAACTATTTCCCAGAAACCACCCCCTTTTTATTTCTATTCTCACCCCCATTAACCCTTCCCATACGTGCTCTCCAGTTCTCTGTCTTCAGCATTATCTTACTAAATGTGGTTCTGATTCAATCATAGTTCAGCCTAATCAACTCAAACTCAAACCCTGTTGTCCACCCAATAGCATGTAAACTCCTTTCCCTAGAATACCAATCCTTATAGTCACTAATGTCTGCCTCTGACATTTTCTCATGTCTTCCTCAACTTGTAACTGTTTTTCACATATTTATGACTTTGTGAATTTATGACTACCTTAGTTCTTATGTCCTTGGACCACACTCACTCATCCTGAAAGTGTGGATCAAAGGGCACTCTAGGTACCCTTCCTGCCCTATCTCTGCCTTTCTCTATATCTCTGGTCCATTGTCTGCTGTTTCTCCTTTGAGAAAAGATCAACACTGCATACATATACACAAATACTCATTAGCATGCACATACATTACTTGATGGGCAATGAATACTTGTCCTCATTGTCTCTCTGACCCCAGCATTGCTCCCCCTGAGGAAGAAAGGGGTCCTAGTGTCTATATGCTACTTTTGGACACAGATTTTCTTTGGTTCTCAAACCTTAGCATCCTTTAAGAAATTTTATAAGAATCTTCTTCCTCTTATGTTTCCCAGGGCAGCACCCCACAGGGAGGGTGCTCATGCACAGCACGCCATTATTTTGTGCCATCTCCTTCCAGGATTCAGAGTGAACAAATGTTGCTGATCATCGATGCCTAGTCCCAGTATCACAATTTCTACTGACCAAGTGACAAAGGTTTGCATGTCTATGCATCTGCCTGATCTTTAAGTTGGTTTGTAAAGTCAGGGTGTCATTTATTGACTTTCCCCCCTCCCAAGTTCAATTCTTGAAGTTTTTCCCACTATGCTATGGTTATTTGCTTAGTATCTCTCACCTGCTAGACCACTAGCTTTTTGATGGCCCTAGGTATGACTTATTCATATTTATATTCATAGTGAAAGCTCAGCACATATTTATAGGGTAGAATAATAATGATTATTCAAAAGACAGCTTCCTAACCTACACTGTGTCTGTAAGGACCACAAAACTGTCAAAACACCTATCACTTCAGCCCCATTGACACTGGGTTAAAAGCTTACTTTCTTCCAAAGAAGCTTCTTCTATGTTGTAACTCCACCCTGGATTTAGGTGTAGCTACCTGAGACCCACCCATTTCTGGGAGGGGTCTTGGGAACCAGACATTATGTGTGACCTTATCTGCAAGACCCCGCCCATTCCTGGGAGGGGTCTTGGAAAAGGTAGATAGCCTTTGAGCCAGAGGATTAGAGGTGGCTGCCCTGCTGGGCTCTCTGGCTTTAGGGTCTTTGCCTCTTTTGGTCTTTGACCAGGATGGAGGTCAAAGGAAGATGGCTGAAAGGAGTTAAGACGCAGGGCTAGCCTAGAATGGCTGAATGCTTAATAGGTTATGATATTTCCCACACATGTGGTAAATAGGGCATGAATAAAGCTGATGCTTCCTGATGCCTGTCTCTGGATGAGTCTGATTCCGTGGTTCACCTGGGCCTGGGACCCGCTGGCTGGATGGGGGTTGCGGAGCCACGTGGCCTAGGATGGCATCCACTTCCATCCAGCCCCATCATTATTTATTTGAGACAACACTATGTGCCCATTGAATTCAATTGTCTTCCTATGCCACCCCAGAGTACATTGTTCATGAGTAAACAATGCCCTCTGATCTCCTGAGCTCTCAGGAAAGATAAGCAGTGACCACTTTACCTTCATCAAGGGCAGAGTATAACCCTCTTATGCAATTCTGATTGGTTGGAACTTTCTGGAGTTAGTCTCTGTTCTGCTTGAGCCATTAATCACTCAATCCTAATTGTGTTTTACTTTCTCCTCCATCAAAGAGGGTATCAAACAAGGATTGCTTCATCTTGTATTATGTCTTCTTTATTTAATACTAGCTTCTGCTCCTCTCTATTCTCTACCTAAATAAAGACATTCAACCCATTGGTAAGTCTGTGTTGTACTTTTTTTCTCCTTATATGCGTGATCTTGATACTTAGTTGATCACTTCTCTTCTAACTATCTGTCTTTCATTCAATGGTTCAGGGCCAGGAGAGTGATCACCTCTTCCCTAAGCTTTTCCAGACCATCTCCAACTAGATGTCCTCTCCTTCTGTAGGTTCTTTTAGGCAAACTGAATTAACTTTGCATTGAATTTGGTATTTATTAAAGTTATATATTAAGTAGTATTTTACAAAGTCAACTCAAAAAAAGTGTTCCTTGGTCTTCTGGTGAAAATCAGTTCGCCTGGCCACCACATCCTGAAGAAATACAAAGCTGAGATCCTACAGCAATAAAGGAGGTCTGCCTTCTGCCCCTTTCTGCACTGACCCTTGGAAGGGGCCACACATCTGCCCTTCACCAGACTCAGGATGGAAAGCAAAAACCACATGTGCTGTGTATGACCTTTTGGACTTATGAATAGACATTTGATTTTCT